>NC_037675.1:20770732-20784011 GCF_003255815.1 Theropithecus gelada | reverse complement strand
GAGGGAAGACAACCATAAGGTCTGACTGCCTGTGCAGTCGGGCAAAAGAAGCCATATTTTTCTTCTTGCAGAGAGTCTATAAATGGACATGCAAGTAGGAGAGATATCACTAAATTTTTTTCCTAGTAAGGAATATTAATATTAATACCCTGGGAAAGGAATGCATTCCTGGGTGGAGGTCTATAAATGGCCACTCTGGGAATGTCTGTCTTATGTAGTTGAGATGAGGAGTGAGATACGCCCTGGTCTCCTTCAGAACCCTCAAGCTTACTACGGTGGGGAAAAACTCCACTCTGGTAAATCTGTGGTCAGACCAGTTCTCTGCTCTTGAACCCTGTTTTCTGTTGTTTAAAATGTTTATCAAGACAATACATGCACCGCTGAACATAGACCCTTATCAGTGGTTCTGTTTTTGCCCTTTGCCCTGTAATCTTTGTTGGACCCTTATCAGTGGTTCTGCTTTTTCCGTTTGTCCTCTTCCCTCACAAGCATGTGATCTTTGTTAGACCCTTATTAGTAGTTATGCTTTTTGCCCTTTGAAGCATGTGATCTTTGTACCTACTCCCTGTTCTTACATCCCCTCCCCTTTTGAAACCCTTAATAAAAACTTACTGGTCTGAGACTTAGGCAGGCATCACAGTCCTACCAATATGTGATGTCACCCCCGGTGACCCAGCTGTAAAATTCCTCTTTTTGTACTGTCTCTCTTTATTTCTCAGCTGGCCAACACTTATGGAAAATAGAAAGAACCTGCAGTGAAATATTGGGGGCAGATTCCCCCAATACTCTCATTCATTCTTTCTTTTTTAAGGGTCAGGGTCTCACTATGTTGCTGAAGCTGGTCTCAAACTCCTGACCTCAAGGAATCTGCCTGCCTCAGCCTCCCAAGTAGCTGAGAATACAGGGACAAGCCATTGCACCTGGCCCTGGTACTATTTCTTGAGTTCATAATCCACAAATCTAACCTCCTGCTTTCCTGGATGCCACACAAGATCTTCCACTCAACAAATCTGCAACTAAACTAGCTTTCCTCTTCTCAAAACTACTCTTCTTTCAGTGTTCTCAGTCACAATAATTTGTACCAAATAGTTACCTAGTTGCACAACCCAAAATCTGGAAAAATAATAGATTTATTTCTCTCCCATACCCCAAAATCAATAAATCATCAAGTCTTATTTATTCTAACTTCTGAAGAGCTCTTACATATGTTCCTTTATTTTCATCTGTAACGCCATTATTCTTGTTTAAGCCTACCTATGCCATTTTTGGAAGAGAATATAGTCACCTATGTGATCTTCCCATTTAAAATCCCATTATCTACACTTCAGTAAAAGAAAAAAAAATTAATCAAAGCATGTAATTATTTTGCTAAAGACGCTTCACATGCTTCCCTGCCCTTAAACTGGTACATTATCATGGTATAGTAGGCCATCCAATACCTGGCTTCCTTACTCTTCTTCAGTCTCAGAGAATAACATACTCTTTCCCTGCAACTCCAGATCCAATTTGGTTTTCTTTTACTTGCCTGGAAATTTTAAATTCTATCAACTCTGGGGCTTTCCACTAGCTAATCATTTTGTATACAATATTTGTCCTTCATGTTTTGCCTCTTAACATCTGTTCATTCTTCAGCTTTCAGTGTCATCATTTTATCAGGGAGACTTCCCAGAACCTGAGTCCAGAAGAGTTCCTTGCATTGTATATTCCTCTAGCACTGCCTAGTACCTCTTTTGTAAGACTAACAGCCCTCAAAATTTCTCATTCAATGATGTCTGCCTCATTACATTTTAAGTTTGACATGAGCAAGACTTTGTCATGTTCACCTCTATCACATCATAAATATAGCAAAGGGTAAAACTTTTGCAATGTGACTAATGTATTGAATGATGCTTCAGCTTTCTTTTTATATTCAATCACAGGACATACAACTAAAGAACTTCCTTCTCCTACAAAGGACATGAACTCATCCTTTTTTATGGCTGCATAGTATTCCATGGTGTATATGTGTCACATTTTCTTAATCCAGTCTGTCACTGATGGACATTTGGTGGATGCAGCTGGAAACCATCATTCTCAGCAAACTATCACAAGAACAAAACCAAATACCACATGTTCTCACTCATAGGTGGTAATCGAACAATGAGATCACTTGAACACAGGAAGTGGAACATCACACACCGGGTCCTATTGTGGGGAGGGGGTAGGGGACAGGGATAGCATTAGGAGATATACCTAATGTAAATGACAAGTTAATGGGTGCAGCACACCAACATGGCACATGTATACATGTGTAACAAACCTGCACATTGTGCACATGTACCCTAGAACTTAAAGTATAATAATAATTTTTTAAAAAGTCTAAAGAGAAAAAAAAAAAAAACTTCCTTCTCTTTTTAATCTCCTTTTTTATTCTCAATTAATTTCCTCTGCCTGCATCACCTCAAGTCTCTGGGGTGAAATTCACTAATGAATTCCTTTTGCAGCTTAAGCCAACTCCAATCTTGAGCCAATCTCAGGTGAAGAAGCTGTAAATTATCACTCTCAGTCCTCTCTTGTACTCCTAGGTCTCATGAACTCTTCATTAACAACTCCAGCTTCTCTGTTACTCCAAAAGCCTTTTGCTGCCAAGAAAACCCATGATTCATGCCTCAGGAGATAGCCTTCAAATCACAACATGTTCTGTATCTGGCTGGCCAAGTGCCTAAAACTTATTTCTGCCTAGATCCTCCTTCATTCATTTCAATAAGGTGTTCTGCCTGGTACCCCAGTTTCCCACTTAGAACAATGGCACATCAGGACAGGAGCACATTGGCATAACAGAATGACTTATGTACTGCTCACTGTGTTGCAAAAGAGAACTATGTAGGGGTAACAGAAGAGATTTTCCTCTCATGTCACTGTAGTTGTGGTTTCGCTAAGCACCTAAACTGTTTTACCTCATCTTATGTAGACAATGATTCATGTAACTGATCGTGTATCCTAATTTTAGTAAATATTTCTGCCCACATTATTCTGCTTACATCTTTTTGGAATGTTACTATTTTTCAAAAATTAATTTGGGATTAACCAACATTTCTTATTCTGCGCTGTTCTAGAGAAAATAATTTTCCTCATTTCTGAACAAGAGAAAATGAAATACAGATCTAAACAAATGCCACTGTAAACCAAGGTAGAGCCTTTGCACTTTCAGGTCACCATGATAACCTGGAGATTAGATTTTTCTGTGTCTGCCCATCAATAATAAAACCAGGCTTCTCCAGGGGGGATCTACTAGGCTTGTCTCAATGGCTCAATACAGGTCCTTTGTTGTATTATTATCTCACCCTCATGGAAACATACTCTTGTTACAGACAACTCAGAATGACTCTCTATAATTTTTCTTTTATATTTGTATCTGTTTTTCCAATACCTCTGAAAAAGTTGATCCAAAAAAATATAAGTTTGAATTGTAACCAGTCAATTCAGGAAGGATAAAGGTCAAAAACTTTCAAAGAAACCTTCATCCCCAACACCCTAAAGTTTGGGAGCACAGGTAGGCATCCAGAGGTAAACATTTGCTGTAACTGATAACAGGAGAAGGATCTGCTTATTCACCTATTATCAATTATGGGCACTGTATTTAAAAATCAGATGTTTTAGATTTATTTCTTTAAATTTCATTCATGGTACCATAATTGAAGGTATGTCTGTCCACCCTGAATATATTTTCACTCCCTCATCTCAGTCATTCCAAACAATTCATACGCTAAGATTACCTATGCTAAATGGGGATTCTTTTTTACTAGCCAATATAGTACCTCAAATCCTTCCTTCTTTCCCTCTATTTCATCAGCAGGCAATTCTTTTGATACTCTTCTCTTGGGGAAATAGTGTGACTCAGAGATCTAGTCCCCCAGAGAAACTAATAATGGGCTGGGTATTGCCTGTCTCAGCAGCATCAGTGGGTCACTCTCCTGTGCAGGTAATTAGCTTCCTTTCCAATATGAAGAATCTTATATATAGCTTTGTCTTTGGGGTATTAATTACATAAATGAAGATGAAGTTATCTGAATTTCTCCTTCTAAAAATGCACATCCTATGACTGAAAAGACAGGTAAAAGAGATGCTTTTAATTACAAAACTTTCCCTGTCATGGTTGCCTCTATCTCTCTATTCTTCTAAACTCCTTTTCAATTTCTTCTCTTCTGTAAAATATTTGTGTCCCAAATCTTCTGCTTTCTGAAATATTTTATCTTTTTCTTCCACACTATCTCTTATTTTCAAAATTTAATGATTAAATTATGTCTTATAAAACTAATCCCACGTATAAACCCCTATGATAATTTCAGTTTGTCCCCTTAGTATGAAGTTCTTTAAAGACGCATAGTTTTCTGACTTTCATTCTCTCCAATTCATTATAAACTTCATTTTCCACTGCGAAAAGGAGATGTCTGGTCTCAGTTATTCCCATCCTATTTGAAAACCAGATTTAGTTTTAAACCAGAGGAAGGGAATCTCAAGTCTTTACCTCCCATAGTCTGGTATGATTCTCTCTCTTTTGGTATTATCTTCCTCCACATTGGAACACTCCAGCCAATGCATAGGCTGAGAGGCTATCTCAGATTCAGAAAGATTCTGGCCTTATCCCAGGGGAGGGTACAGAGGAGCTGATGGCTATGAATTGCGAAATGGAACTGTTCAAGGTTGTTTGAAGAAATAAGAAAGGGAGTTGGGAAGAGAAATGCCCTGTGAAAAAGAAGAAATAATCTTTTAGGAAGGGAAGGCTAATTTTATTTTAAAACAAAATAAGAACTCAAGAAATAAGAGGGTTCTTCCAATAGGTTACAGTGATCCTGTCAAACATATATGGGCTTCTAGGTTTTTCTAAAGACTGTTTCTACTAAGAAAGCATAGACCACTATTGAGAAAGGCCATTAAACTGGAATTTAGGAGGTCTGATTTCTGATTCTGACTTCTTGAATGTATTGTTAGCCATTTAAACACACTGTTGTTTCTCTTTCTACCTGTAGAATCTCGAAGTTCTTTCCCACTTCTGTACAAAACTGTAATTCTGAACATCCTTTTTTGTTTAATATATGTCTGCATTTCCTGTTTGAAGATACGTGTCCCAGATCCTAAATGACTGACAAATTTTAAATCTCCAATAGGAAAGATGACAAACTCTATTGAAACTTGGCTTCTGAAGAACTCCTAGGAGTTTCCCAAAGTCATCAGTGTTTCCTAAGAAGGCAGAGAAATCAAACACATGGTCTTTTCCTCCAAACAAGCTCCTTTGGGTCATCAGGATTTCTTCAACAATAATATGTAATAATTCCAAATGTTTGTACCAGAAGGGGTGGGACTTTCTTCACTTATTTAAATAATCCCTTTTTTATACTACTGAGTTTTCATCAACAAATACAAGCTTGTGGAGGAGGACTTTAAAATGCAACTTTTCTCTGTTTTTGTGGGGGCTACTATTTATTTCTCATATTAATAATTTATTACTCTGTTTTTAGAAAATTCATTCATCAAGTATTTCTTGAGCTTTTTCTATGAGGCAGGCACTGTTTTGGGCAGGTAATACAGCACTGAACAAAGTAAAAAGTTTCCCTGCACTCATGGACTTTAGTTTTACATTTATGAAAAGCTACAAATATTAGAATAAGTAAAATACTGCCCGGAGGCTAAAGGCATATTTTGATCACTTATTCCCTAATTCTTTTAGGAGAGAACTCACCTGTCAGTTAGCGGAACCACTACCAGTGATAGCCAACTATACATTCCATCCCACCATACCTCATTATCACACCCATTCACTCACAAGCTTAAAGTCTTAACTTTTCTCCACATCAGTGACTATTTCCTACAGCTTTTCTTTTACTTTCCACGTTTGCAGTGACAATATACATAAACTCAAGTAAAGTTTATGAAACTTTACAGTGTATGAAAACTCAAGTAAAATCTACTCTTTCAGGTGTTCATAATGAATCAATGTATATTGCTTTAAGCCATGAAGGTAACCTAAGTAAACACGTACCATGTTCCACCAATGCTTCTTTTGATCATCATTTTATCCTCCTCTTTTTTTCTTTAATATTCTTATTCCTTCACCTGGTCCTTCTTTTATTCTCCAACTTTCTTTCCAATTCATCTTTATTCTTCCCTTTCCTTTTTACTCTCTTTAAACATTCTATTGACTCTGTCTCCTCCACACTGATATTGAACACCCATAGTTTAATATTTTGGATTGTGATTGTTTTATTTTAAAATGGTAAATGTTCATGTTATAAAGATAATTTTTCAGTCTTTAGACTAATAGGTTCATGTATCTTGGAATTTTCCTCTTTAAAAAAATTAATGATCACCCACACTCCAAGACAAACACCATTTCAGTAGCAATAGGAATTTCAGTAGTAATAGGAATCTCCAAATCTGAAAAGTAATTCAGACATTAATTGCTTTAATTGTTTTGTAAATGATCTTATAAGATGAAATATCACTTTCATGATGAGAGTCCTAGAGTGCTTGGTTTATATATTGTATCTTAGTTTTAACAGGATAAAACACTTGATCCTAAGCAATAAACATGATTCTTCAGCTTTAACTTTATTTCCTTATAAATAAATATTTATGAATTGGTGTTGAGCTTAGTAAGTCACCAAACACCTTCTGCTCAGCAGCATAAAGGACATTTCCATGAAACCTCCCAGGCATAATCTTATTTACTCTATAATGCTTCCCAGGTTCAATTCCTCTCCCAAAATTCTTTGTTCCTAAGCCCCTGTGATCTGGGTGATCTAAATATAGGCAAGAAGTCCAGGGATAGCAGTATGAATGAAGTGAAAATAGTAAAACATAGTTTAAAAATGTACAGATGCTCTCTGATTTATAATAGCGTTATGTCCTGATAAATCCACCATAAGTCAAAAATGCATTGAATATTCCTAATCTACCTCACATCACAGTTTAGCCTAACCTACCTTAAATGTGCTCAGAACACTTAGCTTATATAAGATCACCTAATACAAAGCCTATTTTATAATAAAGTATTGAACAGCTCACGTAATATATTGACTACTATTCTCAAGTACAGTTTCTTCTGAACGCATGTCACTTTCTCACCATTGTAAAGTCAAACAATTGTAGATCAAACTATCACAAGCCAGAGACCATCCATATGTATTTCATTCAGAAAATGCTGGAAAGAGCATTTAAGAGAATACCTAGATGAGAGAAGGTAGAAAGCCATACACAAATTGACTGAGAGTTTTAAAAAATGCATGCATATTGTGGAGATAGAAATCAAATCTATTTGTCTCCATCTGCCATATTCTTCCCAAAATATTATCTCTTCTTATCTCATTGTACTATATTGCATTTCTTTGACCACTTATTGTGTATCTCTTAATATTTTCTACTTCATCATTACTAACCGCACTCACTCTGAACTTGATAAGAGCACCCGAGCATTAATGTTTCTTATAATTATTTAATGATTACCAGAATTCTTTCAGTATGGCCAGCTCTGGTCAAAGTGAGGCAGGTGAGATGCTTTGTCAACTGCCTGGATGGAATGTCTCAAGAGGTTTCCATTTCATGATAGCATTATACTAAGTTCAAGAAGTTTAATCAGGACTCTGCACTTACTTCACTATACCTCCTTGAAATCCCATCTATGAAAACATTATAGTCGTTTGTAAAAATGATTGATTAGATGAGGGAAGTGGTAGAGTTCTTTATTTCTTTAGTTGGTTTGCTCTCTTATAAGAGTCAATCCTAGTTTTCAAAATTCTAAATAAGCCATTTATTCCTTCAGCTTTCTATGCCATTTGATGTTTTGTCAAAATATATATACAATATGTACATATACACCAAAAGATATTTCAAAATCTAGAAACAGAACTTTAGAGCTTTGTAAAGCTCTTTTAAAAATCAAAAGCAACTGTTATTTAAGATGTTGTACTATGCAATTTGTTTACCATTATTACTTTTAGTGTTTTTAAGAAAAGTCTTCCCAATGTTATCATAAATGTGTCTATCAATATTTATTTTAATAACTGTTATTACAGTCCATCATGTACATAAATTATACTTAAACCTAATGTTTGGTATTTAAATCGTTTCAAGATTTTATCACTGTCAATAAAGTATGATGAATATTTCTATGCTGAAAACTTCTTCTGTAAACATAGAATTCCAAGAGTATTATTGCACCAAAAGGCATGGACTTAAAATTCTTGATACAGGATTTCAAAATATTTTAAGGTTTGAATCAGTCTATATTCCCTCCAGCAGTGTATAAAAGTGTCAATATCACTGATCCTCAGCCAGTTTGGGTAATAATAATTGTAAAACTTTTTTTTTTTTTTTTTTTTGAGACAGAGTCTCCATTGCCAGGCTGAAGTGCAGTAGCACGATCTCGGCTCATTGCAACCTCTGCCTTCTGGGGTCAAGCTATTCTCCTGCCTCAGCCTCCCAAGTAGCTGGGACCACAGGCATGCACCATCACGCCCAGTTAATTTTTGTTATTTTTAGTAGAGTCGGGTTTTCACCATGTTGGACAGGATGGTCTCGATCGCTTGACCTCGTGATCCACCCTCCTCAGCCTCCCAAAGTGCTAGGATTACAGGTGTGAGCCACCATGCCTGGCCTGTAAAACTTTTTCCTAATTTAACAGAAAAATAATAGTATTAAATTGTATCATATTTGTTTGATTTTTAAGACACACACACACATATATCTATATATACAAATAGATGTATAGCTTACATTTTAATTCTTCCTTCATTTGTTCATTTATTAGGTCTTGGAGATTTTGTGAAATAGTTTAAACTATTTTTTATATTATGAAGATATCAACCTTTTGTCTGTACAGCATTTCAAATTCAAGTATGATTCACGTGTTAGTGCTGGGTAGATCATTATACGCACATGTAGGAAACAGCTTTCAGAGGTACCTTAACTGTAATTATGCATTTGTATTCTCATTTCTAATTTTTATTTAATGTTATTATTGATTACATTTTTTAAGATTCTGTATTTTTAAAACTATTTAATATATTTTTATGTATTTGCATACAATCTTGCCATTTTCTGGGATTTCATATTTCTTTATTTTTGTTTTTTACCTTTTTTTGCCTGAATTTTTTGAGTTTTTATGCACTCTTTTACACTTTCTTAAGATGCTAATAAGTTCATGTGTTTGAGCAAACGAGAACATTTAAAGCAATAAACTGCCTACAAGCACAGCTTTGTCCATATTACATTAACATTTTATACCCTGGGTTCCCACTATTTTTTAAAAATCTATTATCAAATAAAAGATTTGTTAATAATAAATTTTAAATTATTAACACTTAACACATTATTTTCAGTCCCACTAAGTCGATTCCTTCTTTTCTTTCAGGTTGCTTCAGAGTCTTCCCTTCTGTCTGATTCAATGGACCAAGTAAATGACTCTGTGGTAACAGAATTTGTATTACTTGGACTTGCACAATCCTTGGAAATGCAGTTTTTTCTTCTTCTCTTCTTCTCTTTATTCTATGTGGGAATTATCCTGGGAAACCTCTTCATCGTGTTGACAGTGATCTTTGATCCTCACTTACACTCCCCCATGTATATTCTGCTGGCCAACCTATCGCTCATTGACTTGAGCCTTTCTTCTACCACAGTTCCTAGGTTGATCTATGATCTTTTTACTGATTGTAAAGTTGTTTCCTTCCATAATTGTATGATACAAATGTTCTTTATCCATGTTACGGGAGGAGTTGAAATGGTGCTGCTGACAGTTATGGCATATGATAGGTACACTGCAATCTGCAAGCCGCTCCACTATCTAACTATTATGAATCCCAAAATGTGCGTGCTCTTGGTAGTAGCAGCTTGGGTCATTGGGGTGATTCATGCTATGTCTCAGTTTGTTTTTGTCATAAATTTACCCTTCTGTGGCCCTAACAACGTGGGGAGCTTTTATTGTGATTTCCCTCGGGTTATTAAACTTGCATGCATGGACACTTACGGGCTAGAATTTGTGGTCACTGCCAACAGTGGATTCATATCTATGGGCACCTTCTTTTTCTTAATTGTATCATACATCTTTATTCTGGTCAATGTCCGACGACATTCCTCAAATGATTTATCCAAAGCATTCTTCACTTTGTCAGCTCACATGACTGTAGTGGTTTTGTTTTTTGCTCCATGTGTATTTCTCTATGTGTGGCCTTTCCCTACTAAGTCATTGGATAAATTTTTTGCCATCGTGAACTTCGTTGTCACCCCTGTCTTAAATCCTGCCATCTATACTTTAAGGAACAAAGATATGAAGGTTGCAATGAGAAGGCTAAGTCAACAGATTTTAAATTCTAGGGAGATGACATAACAGATTTGGTTGATGAGAGCACAGGATAAATGCCATGGACCACAGAGACTCTTATGATCACCATGATCACTACCGAATGTGCACATTTTTACTATTGCCTTAAAAAACTGAGAAATCGGCCGGGCGCGGTGGCTCAAGCCTGTAATCCCAGCACTTTGGGAGGCCGAGACGGGCGGATCACGAGGTCAGGAGATGGAGATCATCCTGGCTAACCCGGTGAAACCCTGTCTCTACCAAAAAATACAAAAAACTAGCGGGGCGAGGTGGCGGGCACCTGTAGTTCCAGCTACTCGGGAGGCTGAGGCAAGAGAATGGCGTAAACCCAGGAGGCGGAACTTGCAGTGAGCTGAGATCCGGCCACTGCACTCCTGCCTGGGAGACAGAGCGAGACTCCGTCTCAAAAAAACAAAAACAAAAACAAACAAACAAACAAAAAAACCAGAAATCTGCAAAAAAGGATGTATTAATTCTAATAATTTTATTTCAGATAAAGTTGCAACAATTTTTGTTAATCATAAAAAATAAAGTATATTTCTATCTAATGCATATACTTAAATTATTTTAACAGCAATGACCATCTTTAATTTTCATGTGGTTATTTTGTATCTGTATATAAGCACATACATACATATATATATATGAGCTAGGTTTATTTATCAGCATTTTTATACTGATAATAAGCATCACTGGAAATTAATTTTCTTATGGAAATTACATAGATCCAATGGATAAAATATGGGTTTATATAAATGAGTAAGTGCTAAAATTAAGGAGGAAACAATTTCTATTTCAACTGTACTTTAAGTTATATAAATGGTAAGGTCAACAGGTTGTTACAACTCTAAGTATTATTTGCAGTTTGATTGTCAATAAGTTTTGTACAATGTTATTTTAGAAATAGACTTTAGTACTCTGTATTATGCAAAATTTGTCTGTGTTACACTGTTTAACAACACAATCATATTGCCCTTGAAATCTTCTTCAAAGCATTACTCGAGTCACTCCTAAAAAGCATCTACAACCTAAAAGTATTTGAAGAGATTTATTTCCTGGAGGAGAGACTCCATTGTGATCTTAAAAGAACATTTAATGAGTCTGCACTTAAGGTGCTTAGGACAAAGAAGATGATTGACATCTTTCAGGTAAAACCTGGTAAGCTTGGTGGTCCAGGAACACAACTGAGACATCACTTGAATGTATTTCTATGACTGTTTTAAGAAACATTAATTGTGGTGACTCACTCAGCTCACTTTTAACTACTGCATGGTAATTAAAGATGTAAAATAAAAGAAGTTACAAGAAGTGAGGTTTTTTTATGGGTCAAAGCAATTTTTCCATATTTTCTCCACAAGTTGGTCATAAAAGTTCTAAGCATTCCTCTTTTTCTAAAATCGAAGCATTATTACTTACTCTCTTGTTAACCTATCTGGATTTTAATTTTGTAACTTTATTATATTTGTTTTGCTGTGGTTCTTATTTTATACATATACTTTAAGTTCTAGCACCTTTAGACTCAGTGAGATAGCAAAAATATTCAAATAGACCAAAAAATTTTTGGCAATGTCCTCTAATTCAAGAAAATACTGTGTGTTTTCTCTAATGGCCAAGGGAAAACTTGTGAGACTATAAAAGTTAGTCTCAGTACACACAGTTTAGACTGGCTATTCCCAGATCTCCTCAGGTACATCTGGTCCATTCATAAAGGCTCTTAATTAGCCAAGTGGTTTACTAAAAAGAACAATTCACTATATATTATTCTCTTAAAATTTTTATGCTTCAAGGGAGTACACATAAAGGGAAATTTGTACTCCTCATTGTCTGAAATTTGCTGTAGTCTCTTCCAGTTATGAAGAAGGTAGGTGGAAACAAATATATTAGAAGAATGAACAAAATTGTAGCATTTTATTGACAATGAGATGATTCTATTAGTAGGAATCCATTCTGCATAATTCCATTTTGTGTTTACCTTCTGGGAAAATGAAAGGATTCTGTAGAGTTAGCTTAAATACTTAGAGGAATTAATATGAATAATGTTAGTAAGAAAAATCCTTGTTATAAGTATTATGCTGGCAACAATTGTCGAGTCCTCCTCCTGACTCTTCTGGGCTAATTGTTCTTTTCTCCCCATTTAATGGTCCTCTTCCCCATCTTTCCCTGTGTCCGGTGTTTCTTTCCCACCTCCTTCCCTCCTTTTTGTAATACCAGTGAAACCTGGTTTGGGACATTTCTTTCACATAAAGGTACAAATCATACTGTTAGAGTTGTGAGGATTTTTGGAGTTTTTGATGGAAAAACTCATTTAAAAACAGGAAAGCTAAGACCCAGAGATTTTAAAATGATATTCCCATGATCACACTGTGAATTTGTGCCAGAACCCAAATGCCTACTTCCATCTCACTGAGACTTATTATAAGGACACACAAGGCGTTTTTCTTTAAACCTAGGTAAAAGTTTTTTTTGTAAATACAAAATTCTAATGGTTGAATTCCAAGAATAATCTACGGCATGAAAGATTTTACCTTTCAACAGTGACTGGCTCTTCCTGGTTGCTACAATGAGTGCGTAAGATTCTGAAGAACTCCTTTAATGGGCCTAAACTTAATGTTCAACTTAGAATAAATACAATTCTTCTAAATTTTTTTGAATAATTTTTGAAAAGTCAGAAATGAGCTTTGAAAGAATTATGGTGGTGGAGGATCCCCCCCGCAACATAAATTCAGGAGAGAGATGTCTTAACTGCGTTACCAAGAAATTCCTTTTTCTAAAGAAAAGCATTCCTGAATTCTTTTTTTTTTAATTTATTTATTATTATTATACTTTAAGTTGTAGGGTACATGTGCATAACGTGCAGGTTTGTTACATATGTATACTTGTGCCATGTTGGTCTGCTGCACCCATCAACTCGTCATTTACATCAGG
>NC_037675.1:20753628-20770510 GCF_003255815.1 Theropithecus gelada | reverse complement strand
GTACCATATGACCCAGCCATCCCATTACTGGGGATATACCCAAAGGATTATAAATTATGCTGCTATAAAGACACATGCACACGTATGTTTATTGCAGCACTATTCACAATAGCAAAGACTTGCATTCCTGAATTCTTACTAACAACCATGATAGAAAGTATTTTGCTACAGATGAGAACCCTTGGGTCAACCTCATCCTCGGCATATTTCATGTGGAAATATAATTTCAAGTTTGTCCTTGTTGATCAACGAAAAGAATTAATTTTATATCAACACATATCTAAAGTCTATTCTAAATTGCACACTTTGATTCAAAAGAAACAGTTCAACCAATCAGTCAGGACAGATAAAAATCTAAATTGCACACTTTGATCCAAAAGAAACAGTTCAACCAATCAGTCAGGACAATAAAAATCCTATCATTTGTACTGTCAATGATTAGTATGATTATATTTACTACTGTGCTAAGCAGAAGAGAACTGAACTGAATGTTGATGATTTATTCCACTATTAGACTTCTCTTTATTCTTAAAAATATTTAGAATCACTAAATTTTTATAGGACTTTAAAAACAGTAATATGCTGCTTGCGTGTGTAAGACTAAGACATGGGATTCAGAGTAGTAAAGAGAAAAGTGGAATTTCCAAGCACTATGAATTACTGTGATTTAAAAAACAGCAAAAATCAAATAACAGTATTCCTCCAAAAAAGATGCCAAGTGTAAACTCCATACCTTCACATCTCCCATGGAATGTTAGTCATCAATTTCCACTTCTCTCTTTTACATCTTACTTGCCCATTAACTCTTATACCTAATCTAAAGATTGTTAATATGGCTATACCTCACCTTCAGGATACCTTTTATTTGTTACTTCTCTTCACTGCAAAACTTCTTGAAACAGTACTTATTTTCTCTCCTCCATGCACAATTGAAATGGCTCTCGACTCACACCCAGAAGTCAGCGTTCAGTCTCTCACCTAGCAGATAGCAACTTACAAAGGTGCCCCAACAATACCTCCTCGTGTCTAGACAGTTATCATTATCCTTTACCTTTTTTTGTATTTATTTCTGCTCCTAAAAGGGATCTCTATCTAAAATGTTGTTATACTAGTGCTTGTTATAATTATTATCAGAGTTAAAGCCATCACAATGTTCCCAATTACTTAGACTAAAGAACTGGAATAACTTTTTCTTTATTTTCCACATCTTGCTGAAAAAATATTTTGTTATCAGTACCTTAATAATGGCTATTACATATTGACCATTACTATTTGCTAGAAAATTTATATACCTGGTCATATCCAATCCTCACAGAACTTCTATAAAGATGTGCCATTATCACCTATCTTTTCCAGATGTGGCCGTAAGACTCAAATCACTTAAGTAACCTGTCTAAGGTCATTCAGATACATAGTAGATATATACCCAGGATTTGAACACAAGCCTCCTGGCACACAAGCTCACATCTTAACCACTTTAATATGTTGCTCAATGGGATCTTACAGGTCTTCATTCACCCCTTTCCTGCTCATACAACCACAACCTGCAGTTATTACCTATTGTTAGGCTTAAAATAATTACTTGGCTTCATTCCCAAGCTCCTTCCCTTCCAATTCACATAGAATCCAGAGCTAAATTAAACAATCATTCAAAATTCTTCAGTAGTTCTTGTCTCTATAATAAAACAGAAATCCTTTAGAAAGCATTCTAAAATCTCTTATCAATTTTATCTCCTATGAAACTCCTTCACACTTTCTCTCATTTAAACTTTATTGCATTTTCCTCACTTTTTCTCATTTCACTTTTGAATTCCCTATTCTTTTATCCTCTCTTAATTTTTAAGTATTATATTTATGATATTATTTTTTCTTTTTTCTATTTTTTATCTTTCATTTCATTTTGGCCTATTTTTTTCTCTTAAGAACTTTAATATCACCAAATAACATGTGCGCTACAAACTGTTTTGTAGTTCAAAGAAAAAGGAGATAAACATAGGGTTGTGGCAGACTTAATCTGGCAGAGAGACAAGCATAAATAATGGTATTTTATATTAGGGATAAACCTAACATTAATGGAGACACTGAGAAGATCAAGATAACTGAATTATAAGGCATAGCCAGGGAAGTAGTGTGAGATAAAATTATGATCTTCGGTTGTTGAATTCTGAATGTCTTTAAGTAATCAAGTATAGAAAGTCACTGTAAGAGTGACCAGAATGATACAAAATGAGGCTTTGAATTTGAATATAATAATTCTGACTTCCTTCTCATTCTCTTCTTCAAGGTAACTGAAGCAGCTATTTCCTGGAATGAATCAACGAGTGAAACAAATAATTCCATCGTGACTGAATTCATTTTTCTGGGTCTCTCTGATTCTCAGGAACTCCAGATCTTCCTATTTGTGTTGTTTCTTGTATTCTACGGAGGAATCGTGTTTGGAAACCTTCTTATTGTCATAACAGTGGTATCTGACTCCCACCTTCACTCTCCCATGTACTTTCTGCTAGCCAACCTCTCAGTCATTGATCTGTCTCTGTCTTCAGTCACAGCCCCCAAGATGATTACTGACTTTTTCAGCCAGCGCAAAGCCATCTCTTTCAAGGGCTGCCTTGTTCAGATATTTCTCCTTCACTTCTTTGGTGGGAGTGAGCTGGTAATCCTCATAGCCATGGGCTTTGACAGATATGTAGCAATATGCAGACCCCTGCACTATACTACAATTATGTGTGGCAGTGCATTTGTCGGCATTATGGCTGTTGCATGGGGAACTGGCTTTCTCCATTCAGTGAGCCAGTTGGCCTTTGCCGTTCACTTACCCTTCTGTGGTCCCAATGAGGTCGATAGCTTTTATTGTGACCTTCCTAGGGTAATTAAACTTGCCTGTACAGATACCTACAAGCTAGATATTATGGTCATTGCTAACAGTGGTGTGCTCACTGTGTGTTCTTTTGTTCTTCTAATCATCTCATACACTATCATCCTAATGACCATCCAACATCGCCCTTCAGATAGGTCATCCAAAGCTCTGTCCACTTTGACTGCTCACATCACAGTAGTTCTTTTGTTCTTTGGACCATGTGTCTTTATTTATGCCTGGCCATTCCCCATCAAGTCATTAGATAAATTCCTTGCTGTATTTTATTCTGTGATCACCCCTCTCTTGAACCCAATTATATACACACTGAGGAACAAAGACATGAAGACTGCAATAAGACGGCTGAGAAAATGGGATGTGCATTCTAGTGTAAAGTCTTAAATCTTATATCACTGTGAGATTAATCTCAGATAATGACATAAAATATAGTGAAGTTGGTAAGTTATTTAGTAAAAGCTCATGAAAATTGTGCCTTTCATTCCCATATAATTTAGTAATCATCTAGGAACTTTCACATACATTGCCTCAATTTATCTTTCAACAACTTGTATGTTATATTTTGGAATATAGATACAAAGTTATCATGCTTTCAAAATATTATTTTGTTAATTCTTAAAACAAAGAAAGGCATAAACATAGTATTTGTGTACACCTGTACCTTCCTGTGTGTTCAGTAGAAGTTTAGTAGAAGAAAGGAGAGAAAATATAGCCTAGCTTATAAATTTTTTACTATTTTTATTTGGCCCATTTTGTGAAAAACATAAAAAAAAAACTGTCACATGCTTAATTTTAAAAACATATGCTTAGTGGTAAGGAGATATATGTCAACTTTTAAGAGGTTTGAAAAACAAATGCCTCCCATTATAAGCATTCATACTTCACCCTCCCACCACTGTAACAACCCACAATCCATGAGGGCATTATCAGGAGTGATTGGAAGAGTAATTTTGCCAATGTGAAATGTGCCTTCTAGGTATTTGACATCTGTGGTATAACTGCTCATAAGCAGTAGAAAGAATTTAGAAGGATCCAGTCTCTCATCATGTGGCACAAATTACATTACTTGGGGCCAGGCACAGTGGCTCATGCCTGTAATCTCAGCACTTTGGGAGGCTAAGGCGGGCAGATCAAGAGGTCAGGAGATCGAGACCATCCTGGCTAACACGGTGAAACCCCATCTCTACTAAAACTACAAAAAATTAGCTGGGCGTGGTGGCGGCCTCCTGTAATCCCAGCTACTCAGGAGGTTGAGGCAGGAGAATGGCGTGAACCCAGGAGGCGGAGCCTGCAGTGAGCCAAGATCATGCCACAGCACTCCAGCCTGGGCAACAGAGTGAGACTCTGTCTCAAAAAAAAAAAAAAAAAAAAAAAAGTATATTACTTGGATCCATCTATGTCATTTTCCATGGTTAATGTTTAAAAGCACAGGCTTTAAAGTAAAAAAAAAAAAAAAAAAAGAGCTGGGTTCAAATCTACTGACTCTTATTAATCACGATTTTGGACACATTACTTAGTTTTCATAAGTTTCAGTTTCTACATTTATAAACAGGAGATAATACCTATTATGCATGGTTATTATGAAGGAAAATGACAAAATAGATATAAATCAAATAGCCCACTTTGAGGCATATTAAGCATTAATAAACATTAGATACTATTAAAATCCTATATATCAACAAAGCCAAAAGTTTCAACCTTGATTTTTTCCCAGCATTCTTATGAAATATGACACATTCCAATCTTAACAGATGCTCATTTGGGATACTGTAGTTGTAAGTGGAAGTGTGTATATTTGTGTGCAAGTGTGTACTCATATACTTCCACCTTACCGCCCTAGAAAGGCATGCCAAAAATTTAAGATAGAAGTAAAGGAAAATATAAATTGAAAAAAGAATCCTTAATAAATGATTCTGACAAATATCTTCTCTTTCCAGGGAGAATCACTGAGTCAGAATAAAATTGAACATTAAATATTCTAAGAAAAAAGGAATGCAGTCTGTCAAAATGTGACTTGAATTATTAGATAAGAAGAGTCAGATGATAAGAGGGTTAAAATTATGTTTATCTTAGGAAAAGGAGAATAGAAAATTCATAAGCAGATTAAAAACACATAATAAAAGTAGTAAATAATGATGACAGTATCTCAAATCAGTGCAGGGGGGAAAGACCTACTAATGTGATGGTGGGATAATTGGATAGCAATAAGGGAAAATATATATTTAATCTATTGGTTACACCAAATGCCAGGACAATCTCTAAGTGAGTTCAAGACATAACTCTTTTTTCAAAAAACTCTACAAACATTAAAAGAAAACAAGTTAATGTTTTTATAATCTATGAATATGATAAAGATGGATAACATTGACTATCAAATTAATTTTTAATGCAAAATAAAATTATCAGAAAAGTCAAAAGATAAGTAAGAAGAAACTACTTATAACTCACATATTAAAATAGTAGTTATAATACATATGGAACTTCTAAAAAAAACCCAAAGTATTAATAGGAAAATGGGCAAAAGAGATAAACTTACAGTTCATACACAAGGAGAGTCAGTCTTTTTTTCTTTTTCTTTACAGTTATAGGCAAAAAACTTTTATTTTGCATTTATTTGTAAAATTTACCCCTAATTTATTCATAATTCATTTAACTACCAAGTGTATTAAAATGTACAATGCCATGGGAGAAACCAATATATTCAGAATTTCTCTTGAAATTTGAACGGAAGTTATGGGCACCCCTCCCCTGGGAAAGAGGCAGGCAAAAAAATTTTGAATCTATGCAGTAAAATATGTTACTTATATGAATATACACACACACACACACATATACACACATACATACATACATATTATCTGAATTAGGCCTGGTCTTTTTTTTTTTAATACTTTAAATTCTGGGATACATGTGCAGAATGTGCAGGTTTGTTACACAGGTATACATGTGCCATGGTGGTTTGCTGCACCCATCAACTCATCATCGACATTAAGTATTTCTCCTAATGCTATCCCCTCCCCTTGCCTCCCACCCCCCAACAGGCCCTGGTGTGTGATGTTCCCCTCCCTGTGCCCATATGTTCTCATTGGTCAACTCCCACTTATGAGTAAGAACATGTGGTGTTTGGTTTTCTGTTCTTGTGTCAGTTTGCTGAGAATAATGGTTTCCAGCTTCATCCATGTCCCTGCAAAGGACATGAACTCATTCTTTTTTATGGCTGCAAGAAATGCAAATCAAACCCATAATGAGATACCATCTAGCACCAATTAGAATGGCAATCATTAAAAAGGAAACAATAGATGCTGGAGAAGATGTGGAGAAATAGAAACGCTTTTACACCGTTGGTGAGAGTGTACATTAGTTCGACCATCGTGGAAGACATTGTGGTGTTTCCTCAAGGATCTAGAACTAGAAATACCATTTGACCCAGCAATCGCATTACTGGGTATATACCCAAAGGATTGTAAGTCATTCTACTATAAAGACACATGCACATGTATGTTTATCGCAGCACTGTTCACAATAGGAAAGACTTGGAACCAACCCAAATGCCCATCGATGTTAGACTAGATAAAATATGGCACATAGACCTGATCTTAAAATCAAGCACAGAGATTGTTACTTTTACATCTGTTCCTAATTGATAACCATTCAGTTATACCACATCTTAGCTTCTGGCCTACAATGACCACATTTGGGGTTTTTCTTTCAAATTTCATTATAGGTTCAGAGGGTACATGTTTGAGACAAAGGTATACTGCATGATTCTAAGGTTTGGAGTACAAATGATTCCACCTGCCAGGTAGCAAGAATAATACCCCACAGGGAGTTTTTCAACTCTTTTCCCTCTTCCTCCATCCTCCCTCTGGTAGTCTATGGTGTCTATTGTTCTCATCTTTATGTCCATCTGTACTCGATGTTTAGCTCCCCCTTGTAGGTGAGAATATGTGGTATTTGGTTTTCTGTTTCAGTGTTATTTCACTTAGGATAATGGCCTCCAGCTGCATTCATATTGCTGCAAAGGATATGACTTTCTTCTTACTAGCTGCATATATTTTGTGGTGGATATGTACCACATTTACTTTATCTAGTCCAAAGTTGATGGGCACCCAGGTGGATTCCATGTCTTTGCTATTGTGAATAGCACTGTGACAACCATACAAGCACATGTGTCTTTTTGGTAAAACAACGTATTTTCCTTTGGGCATATATGCAGTAATGCAATTGCTGGATTGAGTGGTAGTTTAACTCTTAGTTCTTTGAGAAATCCCCAGAATATTCTCCACGGTGGCTGGACTAAGTTGCATTCCCACCAGCAGTGTAGAAGTGTTCCCCATTCTCTGTAGCCTCACCAGCATCTGTTAAACAATCTTTAAATATATGAAAAAATGTTCAAGTCTCTCAGATTAAGAGACACGCAAAGTAAAATGATACTTAAATATCAATTCTAACCTATAAAATATCAAATATTTGACCTCGATATTTAATAATACAACCTGTTGATGAAACTATAGAGAGAAGCACTCTTATGGATTGTTGGTGAGAATACAAAATGGTACAACCTCTTGGCAATATCTACAAAAATTTACACATTACTGACTTTTGGTCTAGCAATCCTACTTCTATTCAAAAGATATATTGGCAAAAATACAAAATAATGGATGCACAAGTCTATTCATTGAAGCATTGTTTTTAATAGTAAAGAATGGAAAGTAGGCCGGGAGTGGTGGCTCATGCCTGTAATCCCAGCACTTTGGGAGGCGGAGGCGGGTAGATCACTTGAGGCCAGGAATTCAAGACCAGCCTGGCTAACACGGTGAAATCCCATCTCTACCAAAAAGATAAAAATTAGCTGGGTGTGGTGGTGTACACTTGTAATTCCAGCTACTTGAGAAGCTGAGGTGGGAGGATCGCTTGAATCTGGGAGACAGAGGTTTCAGTGAGCCCAGATAGCACCTCTGCACTCCAGCTAGGGCAACAGAGTAAGACTCCATCTCAAAAAAAAAAAAAAAAAAAAGGAAAATAACCAAATGACAATTAGTAAGTACTACTTGCATGATTTGTACACAACAGAGTATTTAGCAGCTATAAAATGAGTGAGAAACATCTCCAAATACAACTCTAAAGTAATCTACAAGGTATATCTTAACTGAAAAGAAACAAAAAATTGACACCAGAATGCTATTTTTATGTTAAGACAGGGATATATACTTTGGATTTACATGCATATATAACTCATAAGTATACATTTTGTAAATATTTAAATAACCATACTTAAAATGGTAAAAACATAATACATATATAATTTTTTCATGGCAGAAGGAGGAAACAGGGCAAGGCATGGGGATAAAAGCTACGCTTTTCTGAATACATCTTATTTTATATTTTTGATTTTGAAATCATGTAACTGTTTTATGTAATTTAAAAATGTAATTAAATTAATAGAAAAAAAATTACAACTGATAAAAATCAAGAGCTGGTATTTTAATTAAGTTATATAACATCAGAGAAAAGAATTGTTTCATGGGACACTAACATACAGTCAAATTCATTTGGAACCCAGTGAATTAATGGGCCTAAGATAACCAACAGAAGCTAAAATGATGAGTAACTGTTTCAAAAGAAAACCTACATGAAATGAATCAGCTGAAAATACCTGAACCTACTGATCAAGTTTTATATCACATGAAGTGAATACACATAAAGTATAATACAAAGCACACAGAACCAACTAGAAATGAGCCTAAATAGTAAAGAATCTCTATTTTATGACAATATACAGGAAATATGTGGAAGAGAGAAACATGCAAGAACACTATAGGATTTAATAAGATAATCACAAGGTATGGAAAATTCAACAGGATGAATATCCTGGATTATTCAGCAAATACACAGAGTGAGAAAGCAGGAGGAAGGAATTCATACAGGTTTTCAAAAACTAAAAAGATGTATTAACCAATGCAACTTGGAAACTTCTTTAGATCCTGATTCAAATAATTCAAATAGACCAAACATAACAAATGTATTTGAAACTATTAAAATAATTTACAGAATGACTAGGTATTTGATTATATCAAATATAGACAATAATAACCTTGAATGTACATGGATTAAATATCCACTTAGGGGCTGGGCGTGGTGGCTCATGACTATAATCCCAGCACTTTTTTTTTTTTTTTGAGACAGAGTCTCGCTCTGTCTCCCAGGCTGGAGTGCAATGGCGCGATCTCGGCTCACTGCAAGCTCCACCTCCTGGGTTCATGCCATTCTCCTGCCTCAGCCTCCCCAGTAGCTAGGACTACAGGCGCTCACCATCACGCCCGGCTAATTTTTTGTATTTTTAGTAGAGATGGGGTTTCACCGTTTTAACTAGGATGGTCTCGATCTCCTGACCTCGTGATTCGCCCACCTGGGCCTCCCGAAGTGCTAGGATTACAGGCATGAGCCACTGCGCCCAGCCAATCCCAGCACTTTGGGAGGCCAAGGCAGAAGGATTGCTTGAGGTCAGAGGTTCACGTCCAGCCTGGTCAACACAATGAGACCCTATCTCTACAAAAAACAAATAAAAATAAAAAATTTAATTAAACTAATTTTTAAAAAATATATATTTCTTCTAAATTCTCCATCTGAAAGATATAGAATGACTTAATGAATTTTAACTATGACCTGACTATCTGCTGCCATAAACAAACACACTTTACCTGTAAAAACACATATTAACTAAAAGTAAAGAGATGGAAAAAGATATTCCATGAACAGAAACCAAAATGAGTAGGAGTAACTATATTTATGTCAGACAAAACAGACTTTAAGTCAAAACTAGTTTTAGAAAAAAGACAAAAATAGATATTATACAAAGATAAAGGAATCAATCCAGAAAGAGGATATAGCAATTTTAAACATATATGGAGCCAACACTGGAGCAGCCAGATTCATAAAGTATTACTAGATCAAAACAGAGAGACTCAAATATAATAATAGTGAAGGACTTCAACACCCCACTTTCAGCATTAAACAGATCATCTAATAAGAAAATGAATCTCACAGCCCTTGCCTTGGAGAGTCCATAGGGACCAGGGATTGGTCTGAACCCACAGCAGAGGGCACCTACCTCATGGAAAGGTGGCTGCATTTTTCTTCATGCAGTTTTCAGTCCTCACTTCTCCTCACCAAGCAGGGCCACTTGGCCTGGGACTCCTGTACAACCACCCTGTCCCCACCTGATCACTTCAATAAGAAGTAACCCAGTATTTCTCCAAGGAGGAAATACCAGAGTCAATTCACAACCCCTCGTGGTACCACCATAACAGCCCTTGGGCTGGGGAAGTTCGAGTCTAGTCACTGTGATGGCACCTTCGGCACACCACAACCACCATACAGAGAGGAGTCCAGCCCCCTCCCCTGGGAACTCCCACCACCCACTCCACCAGGCACGGCCCCCAGCTCATAACTGCAGATCAGTTGCCCCACCGACAGCTGAGCTTACCTACGGGCAGTGGCCCAGACTTTCCCTGGGGAGAGGCTCCCAGAGGCAAATGGCATCCTCTCTGCCCCTGTCACAGCAGCAGTTCTATCCCTGCTGTCCCCAGTCTCGGAAAGAAACAGAGTGCCTGAAGGCTACACCTGAACTTACAGCATGCCACAGTTCCCATATGGAGAGCAGAACAGTCTCTCCTCCCAGTAAGCCCTAAACCCCCTGATTCCCAATAAGCAGAGCCCTAACCTCACAACAGCAGTACAGCTGCCCCACCCCACAAGCTGAACATTCCCAGTAATAGCAGTTCCACCTGGAGATGGAGCCCCCAGGGTCAACCAAAAGTCCCTCTGCCACTGCCTCTATGGTGGTACTATCCCTGCTACCCTTGAACTAACAAAGGAGCAAAGACCCCCAGTGCTTTAACCACACCTCCAGTCAACAAAAAAGAAGAAGCCAGTCTGTCTCCCATGGGTCCTACCCACACCCGCTGCTGTTCACCATGGATAACAGAGTCAACAGTGTGAAAACGACCATACTGCCAAAAGCAACCTACAAATTCAATGCAATTCCCAACAGAATACCACCATCATTCTTCACAGTACTAGAAAAAACAATGCTAAAATTCACATGAACCAAAAAAGAGCACACATAGCCAAAGCAAGACTAAGCAAAAAGAACACATCTAGAGACATCACATTACTCGACTTCAAACTATAGTATAAGGCCATAGTCACCAAAACAGCATGGTACTGGTATAAAAATAGGCATATAGACCAATGGAATAGAATAGAGAACCCAGAAATAAAGCCAAATACTTACAGTCAAATGATCTTTGACAAAGCAAGCAAAAACATGAAGTGGGGAAAGGACACCCTATTCAACAAATGGTGCTGGTATAATTGGCAAGTCACATGTAGAATAATGCAACTGGATCCTCCTCTCTCACCTTATTAAAAAATCAACTCAAGATGGATCACAGACTTAAATCTAACACTTGAAACCATAAAAATTCTAGAAGATAACATTGTAAAAACTCTTCTAGACATTGGCTTAGGCAAAGACTTCACAATCAGGAACCCAAAAGCAAACACAACAAAACAAAGACAAATATATGGGACTTAATTAAGCTGAAAAGCTTCTGCACAGCAAAAGAAATAATCAGAATAAACAGACAATCCACAGAGATAAAATCTTCACAAACTATATATCCAGCAAAGGACTAATATTCAGAATCTACAAAGAATTCATACAAATCAGCAAGAGAAAAAAAAAAAAACAATCCTATCAAAAAGTGGGCTAAGGACATGAATAGACAATTCTCAAAAGAAGATATACAGCTGGCCAACAAACATATGAAAAAATGCTCAACATCACTAATGATCAGGAAAATGCAAATCAAAACCACAATGCAGTATCACCTTACTCCTTCAAGAATGGCCATAATCAAAAAACCAAAAAAAGATGTTGGTGTGGATGTGGTGAAAAGGGAACACTTTTACACTGTTGGTGAGAATGTAAACTCATATAATCACTATGGAAAACAAGGAGAAGATTCATTTAAAAACTAAAAGTAGAACTACCATATGATGCAGCAATCCCACTACTGGGTATCTACCCAGAGAAAAAGAAGACATATGAAAAAGATACTTGCACATGCATGTTTAAAGCAGCACAATTTGCAATTTCAAAAATATGGAAACAGCCCAAATGCCCATCAATCAACAAGTGGATAAACAAAATACTATATATATATACACACACACACACACACAGATATACATACACACACACACACACATACACACACACACCATGGAATACTACTCAGTCATAAAAAGGAATGAAATAATGGTATTTGCAGCAATCTGAATGGAATTGGAGACCATTATTCTAAGTGAAGTAACTCAGGAATAGAAAACCAAATCATGTATGTTCTCACTCATAAGTGGGAGTTAAGTTATGAGGAAGAAAAGGCATAAGAATGATACAATGAACTTTGGGGACTAGGGGAAAGGGTGGGTGGGGGTGAGGGATAAAAGACTACACACTGAGTACAGTATACACTGCTCGGGTGATGGGTGCACCAAAACCTCAGAAATCGCCACTAAAGAACTTATTCATGTAACCAAACACCACCTGTTCCCCAAAAACCTATTGAAATAATAAGTAAATAAGATATGTTCTTTAACCATGTTAAAGAACCATGTTCGGTAACCATGGTTCTGTGAATTATTTCAGGGGAAGAATCTACCACTCTATTAGCATTACTTAGCAAAAATAATTAGATTTATAACTTGGTTAGGGTGGAGCCAGGTGTGTAGGGAGAGGAGAGATTCAATAGTTAAAACTGGAATGTGTCTATGTGACAACTCATTATAAGTGAAACTCACCACAAGCTAGCCTTGAACTTACTGAATACAAGTCATGTTACGCACATACCGATGGTGGTTTGAAACCTGGACACAAAGTGTATCCTGTGTGATCCAGCTGTGGGGGTACAAAGAACTGTACCTGATATGGCTGAACCCTTTTAAATTCAAATTATTCTCCTGCTGCCACTGTACTGTATCCTTCATTTGTAATGAAACTATTTTATGAGAATAAATAATTTTATTCCCCGGAGCCCTTTCAGCAGTAACTTAGCATGACTAATGTATAATTATGCAATTAATACACAAGGAATAAAGAGTGAAGTTCATATCCAATGAAGCGCATCTTAAAGTATTAATGCTACTGGAAAAAAATTTAGACATGCAAGAAATCAGGGAATATTGTATTGATAAATCCCTTCCAGAGGAATCAACAAGAAGACAAACTTCATCAAGGACATAACTGGAAAAATTTTTTCATGAAAAGACTCATAGTGAGCAATCTATATATTTAATTGTATATCTAATATTGAAATAAAGAACATTGTTAAAATAAAAGAATGTAAATACTGTGTGTTCTGACAAAGAAATAATACAACCTAAACAAAATGGAAAGAGAAGGGAGAAAAGGGAAAGTAGAATAAGATCATTAATTGTTGTGTAGGAAATAGGAAGACTCAAGGATGCCCTTTAAAACTGTCAAACCATATAGTAAGAGGATAAATAAGAAAAGGAACTATTGAGGCACTAGAGAATTTGTAAATATATGTTACCCACACACACAAAAAAATTCTTCCTAAATAACAAAATTAAAATTTAAGAAAAAAGATGGGTCAAGTGGAAAAAGCAACACAGTAAATATAGCATAATATAAACAGAAAAAAAAAATAATGTGACAGAGTACAGACAAACATACAGTCTCATCAACATACATGAATGGGCTTAACTCACATATTAAAAGCAATGAGTTTTTATAGAAATCCAAAATTACAACTATATACAAGAGGTACAAGCGAAAGTAGTTGAAAAAGTCTTTACAAGTGGGAAAGTAATTGACAAAGATTCTGAGATATAGATTATCTAAACAATATAACAAGATAAACAGTAAGATAGATTTCATGGATATGTCCTAACACTAGCCTGATAATAGACAGTATCTCTTCTTCTCAAGTGCACTGAAACATTCACAAAATGTCATCATATAATAGTTCTTTAAAAAACACTAGGAAGTGTCAGAAAGTAGAAATATCACAAAAATACTTTTTTTTCATTTTAATAGACAGTTTGCTTTATTTTATGTGCTTTTTCTGGGTTTTCACACTTTTTTTTTCCATCTGGGACATCCTTTCAATCTTCGTAGCTTTTATTCTTTTTTTCTTTTCAATTATGCTTTAAGTTCTAGGGTACATGTGCACAATGTGCAGGTTTGTTACATAAGTATACATGTGCCATGTTGGTGTGCTGCACCCATTAACTCATCACTTACATTAGGTTTATCTCCTAATGATATCCTACCCCCTCCCCTCTCCCCACAATAGGCCATGGTGTGTGATGTTCCCCTTCCTGTGTCCAAGTGATCTCATTGTTCAATTTCCACCTATGAGGGAGAACATGCAGTGTTTGGATTTCTGTTCTTGCGATAGTTTGCTGAGAATGATGGTTCCCAGCTGCATCCATGTCCCTACAAAGGACACAAACTCATCCTTTTTTATGGCTGCATAGTATTCCATGGTGTATATGTGCAACATTTTCTTAATCCAGTCTGTCACTGATGGACATTTGGGTTGATTCCAAGTCTTTGCTAGTGTGAATAGTGCCACAATAAACATATGTGTGCACGTGTCTTTATAGCAGCATGATTTATAATCCTTTGGGTATATACCCAGTAATGGGATGGCTGGGTAAAATGGTATTTCTAGTTCTAGATCCTTGAGGAATCGCCACACTGTTTTCCACAATGGTTGAACTAGTTTACAGTCCCATAAACAGTGTAAAAGTGTTCCTATTTCTCCACATCCTCTCCAGCACCTGTTGTTTCCTGACTTTTTAATGATTGCCATTCTAACTGGTGTGAGATGGTATCTCATTGTGGTTTTGATTTACATTTCTCTGATGGCCAGTGATGATGAGCATTTTTTCATGTGTCTGTTGCCTCTATGAATGTCTTCTTTTGAGAAGTGTCTGTTCATATACTTTGCCCACTTTTTGATGGGATTGTTTTTTTCTTGTAAATTTGTTTGAGTTCTTTGTAGGTTCTGGAAATTAGCCCTTTGTCAGATGAGTAGATTGCAAAAATTTTCTCCCAGTCTGTAAGTTGCCTGTTCACTCTGATGGTAGTTTCTTTTGCTGTGCAAAAGCTCTTTATTTTAATCATATCCCATTTGTCAATTTTGGCTTTTGTTGCCGTTGCTTTTGGTGTTTCAGACATGAAGTCCTTGCCCATGCCTATGTCCTGAATGGTATTACCTAGGTGTCTTCTAGAGATTTTATGATTTTAGGTCTAACATTTAAGTCTCTTATCCCTCTTGAATTAATTTTCGTATAAGGGTAAGGAAAGGATCCATTTTCAGCTTTCTACTTATGGCTAACCAATTTTCTCAGCACCATTTATTAAATAGGGAATCCTTTCCCCATTTCTTGTTTTTGTCAGATTTGTCAAAGATCAGATGGCTGTAGATGTGTGGTATTATTTCTGAGGGCTCTGTTCTGTTCCACTGGTCTATATCTCTGTTTTGGTACCAGTACCAAGCTGTTTTGGTTACTGCAGCGTTGTAGTATAGTTTGAAGTCAGGTAGCGTGATGCCTCCAGCTTTGTTCTTTTGGCTTAGGATTGTCTTGGCAATGCGGGCTCTTTTTTAGTTCCATACGAACTTTAAAGCAGTTTTTTCCAATTCTGTGAAGAAAGTCATTGGTAGCTTAATGGGGATGGCATTGAATCTATAAATTACCTTGGGCAGTATGGCCATTTTCATGATATTGATTCTTCCTATCCATGAGCATGGTATATTCTTCCATTTGTTTGTGTCCTCTTTTATTTCACTGAGCAGTGGTTTGTAGTTCTCCTTGAAGAGGTCCTTCACATGCCTTGTAAGTTGGATTCCTAGGCACTTTATTCTGTTTGAAGCTATTGTGAATGTGAGTTCATTCATGATTTGGTTCTGTGTTTGTCTGTTACTGGTGTATAAGAATGTTTGTGATTTTTGCACATTGATTTTGTATCCTGAGACTTTGCTGAAGATGCTTATCAGCTTAAGGAGATTTGGGGCTGAGATGATGGGGTTTTCTAAATATACAATCATGTCATCTGCAAACAGGGACAATTTGACTTCTTCTTTTCCTTACTGAATACCCTTGATTTCTTTCTCTTGCCTGACTGCCCTAGCCAGAACTTCCAACACTATATTAAATAGGAGTGGTGAGAGAGGGCATCCCTGTCATGTGCCAGTTTTCAAAGGGAATGCTTCCAGTTTTTACCCATTCAGTATGATATTGGCTGTGGATTTGTTATAAATAGCTCTTACTATTTTGAGATACGTTCCATCAATACCGAATTTACTGAGTTTTTAGCATGAAGGGCTGTAGAATTTTGTCAAAGGACTTTTCTGCATGTATTGAGATAATCATGTGGTTTTTGTCTTTGGTTCTGTTTATATGCTGGATTACATTTATTGATTTGCATATGTTGAACCAGCCTTGCATCCCAGGGACGAAGCCTACTTGATCATGGTGGATAAGCTTTTTGATGTGCTGCTGGATTTGGTTTCCCAGTATTTTATTGAGGATTTTTGCATCGATGTTCATCAGGGATATTGGTCTAAAATTCTTTTTTGTTGTGTCTCTGCCAGGCTTTGGTATCAGGATGATGTTGGCCTCATAAAATGAGTTAGGGAGGATTCCCTCTTTTTCTATTGATTGGAATAGTTTCAGAAGTAATGGTACCAACTCCTCCTTGTACCTCTGATAGAATTCGGCTGTGAATCCATCTGGTCCTGGACTTTTTTTGGTTGGTAGGCTATTAATTATTGCCTCAATTTCAGAGCCTGCTGTTGGTCTATTCAGGCATTCAACTTCTTCCTCTTTTAGTCTTGGGAGAGTGTAAGTGTCCAGGAAATTATCCATTCCTTCTAGGTTTTCTTTTTTTTTTTTTTTTTTTTTTTTTTTTTT
>NC_037675.1:20743856-20753528 GCF_003255815.1 Theropithecus gelada | reverse complement strand
TTTTTTTTTGAGACGGAGTCTCGCTCTGCCGCCCAGGCTGGAGTGCAATGGCCGGATCTCAGCTCACTGCAAGCTCCACCTCCCGGGTTCACGCCATTCTCCTGCCTCAGCCTCCCAAGTAGCTGGGACTACAGGCGCCCGCCACCACGCCCGGCTAGTTTTTTGTATTTTTTAGTAGAGACGGGGCTTCACTGTGTTAGCCAGGATGGTCTCGATCTCCTGACCTCGTGATCCACCCGTCTCGGCCTCCCAAAGTGCTGGGATTACAGGCTTGAGCCACCGCGCCCGGCCTAGGTTTTCTAGTTTATTTGCATAAAGTGTTTATAGTATTCTCTGATGGTAGTTTGTATTTCTGTGCAGTTGGTGGTGATATCCCCTTCATCATTTTTTATTGCATCTATTTGATTCTTCTCTCTTTTCTTCTTTATTAGTCTTGCTAGCTGTCTATCAATTTTCTTGATCTTTTCAAAAAACCAGCTCCTGGATTCATTGGTTTTTTGAAGGGTTTTTTGTGTCTCTGTCTCCTTCAGTTCTGCTCTGATCTTAGTTATTTCTTACGTTCTGCTAGCGATTGAATGTGTTTGCTCTTGCTTCTCTAGTTCTTTTAATTGTGATGTTAGAGTGTCAATTTTAGATCTTTCCAGCTTTCTTTTATGGGCATTTAGTGCTATATATTTCCCTCTACACACTGCTTTAAATGTGTCCCAGAGATTCTGGTATGTTGTATTTTTGTTCGCATTGGTTTCAAAGAACATCTTTATTTCTGCCTTCATTTCATTATGTACCCAGTAGTCATTCAGGAGCAGGTTGTTCATTTCCATGTAGTTGAGTGGTTTTGAGTGAGTTTCTTTGTCCCGAGTTCTAGTTTGATTGCACTGTGGTCTGAGAGACAGTTTGCTATAATTTCTGTTCTTTTACATTTTCTGAGGAGTGTTTTGCTTCCAACTATGTGGTCAATTTTGGAATAAGTGCGATGTGGTGCTGAGAAGAATGTATATTCTGTTGATTTGGGGTGGAAAGTTATCTAGATGTCTATTAGGTCCACTTGGTGCAGAGTTGAATTAAATTCCTGGATATCCTTGTTAATCTTCTGTCTCATTGGTCTGTCTATTGTTGACAGTGGGGTGTTAAAGTCTCCCATTATTATTGTACGGGAGTCTAAGTCTCTTTGTAAGTCTCTAAGGACTTGCTTTATGAATCTGGGTGCTCCTGTATTGGATGCATATATATTTAGGATAGTTAGCTTTTCGTGATGAATTGATCCCTTTACCATTACGTAATGGCCATCTTTTCTCTTTTGATCTTTGATGGTTTAAAGTCTGTTTTGTCAGAGACTAGGATTGCAACCCCTGCTTTTTGTTGTTCTCCATTTGCTTGGTAGATCTTCCTCCATCCCTTTATTTTGAGCCTATGTGTGTCTCTGCATGTGAGATGGGTCTCCTGAATACAGCAAACTGTTGGGTCTTGACTCTATCCAATTTGCCAGTCTGTATCTTTTAATTGGACCATTTAGTCCATTTATATTTAAGGTTAATATTGTTATATGTGAACTTGATCCTGTCATTATAATATTAGCTGGTTATTTTGCTCATTAGTTGATGCAGTTTCTTCCTAGCAATGATGGACTTTACATTTTGGCATGTTTTTGCAATGGCTGGTACCAGTTGTTCCTTTCCATGTTTAGTGCTTCCTTCAGGATCTCTTTTAGGGTAGGTCTGGTGGTGACAAGATCTCTAACCATTTGCTTGTCTGTAAAGGATTTTATTTCCCCTTCACTTACGAAACTTAGTTTGGCTGGATATGAAATTCTGGGTTGAAAATTCTTTTCTTTAAGAATGTTGAATATTGGCCTCCACTCTCTTCTGGCTTGGAGAGTTTCTGCCGAGAGATCTGCTTTTAGTCTGATGGGCTTCCCTTTGTGGGTAACCCGACCTTTCTCTCTGGCTGCCCTTAAGATTTTTTCCTTCATTTCAACTTTGGTGAATCTGACAATTATGTGTCTTGGAGTTGCTCTTCTCGAGGAGTATCTTTGTGGCGTTCTCTGTATTTCCTGAATTTGAATGTTGGCCTGCCTTACTAGGCTGGGGAAGTTCTCCTGGATGATATCCTATGGAGTGTTTTCCAACTTGGTTCCATTTTCCCCATCACTTTCATGCACACCAATCAGACATAGATTTGGTCTTTTCACATAATCCCATATTTCTTGGAGACTTTGTTCATTTCTTTTTACTCTTTTTTTCTCTACACTTCTCTTCTCACTCCATTTCATTCATTTGATCTTCAGTCACTCACACTGTTTCTTCCAGTTGATCGAGTTGGTTACTGAAGCTTGTGCATTTTTCACATAGTTCTCATGTCATGGTTTTCATCTCTGTCAGTTCATTTATGGTCTTCTCTGCATAGATTATTCTAGTTTTCCATTCTTCCATTCTTTTTTTCAAGGTTTTTAATTTCTTTGCACTGGGTACGTAGTTCCTCCTTTAGCTCTGAGAAGTTTGATCAACTGAAGCCTTCTTCTCTTGACTCGTCAAAGTCAATCCCCATCCAGTTTTGTTCTGTTGCTGGCAATGAGCTGTGTTCCTTTGGAGGGGGAAATGAGCCCTGATTTTTTGAATTTCCAGCTTTTCTGCAATGCTTTTCCCCCATCTTTGTGGTTTTATCTGCCTTTGGTCTTTGATGAGGGTGATGTACTGATGGGGTTTTGGTGTGGGTGTCCTTTCTGTTTGTTAGTTTTCCTTGTAACAGTCAGGACCCTCAGCTGTAGGTCCGTTGGAGTTTGTTTGAGGTCCACTCCAGACCTTGTTTGCCTGAGTATCAGCAGCAGAAGCTGCAGAAGAGAGAATATTGCTGAACAGCAGGTGTTGCTGTCTGATTCTTGCTCTGGAAGCTTCGTCTCAGAAGTGTACCCAGCCATGTGAGGTGTCAGTCTGCACCTAGTGGGGGATGTCTCCCAGTTAGGCTACTCAGGGGTCTGAGACCCACTTGAGCAGGAAGTCTGTCCGTTCTCAGATCTCAACTTCCATGCTGGGAGAACCACTGCTCTCTTCAAAGCTGTCAGACAGGGACATTTACATCTGCAGAGGTTTCTGCTGCTTTTTGTTTAGCTATGCCCTGTCCCCAGAGGTGGAGTCTATAGAGGCAGGCAGGCCTCCTTGAGCTGCGGTGGGCTCCACCCAATTCGAGCCTCCAGGCAGCTTTGTTTACCTACTTAAGTCTCAGCAATTGCAGGAGCCCCTCCCCCAGCCTCGCTGCTGCCTTGCAGTTAGATATCAGACTGCTGTGCTAGCAATGAGGGAGGCTCTGTGGGCATGGGACCCTCTGGGCCAAGTGTGAGATATAATCTCCTGATATGCCGTTTGCTAAGACCCTTGGTAAAGCACAGTATTAGGGTGGGAGTTACCCGATTTTCCAGGTGTTGTGTCTCAGTTTCCCTTGGCTAGGAAAAGGAATTCCCTTCCCCCTTGCGCTTCCCAGGTGAGGCGATGCCTCACCCTGCTTCAGCTCTCGCTGGTTGGGCTACACCCGCTGACCATCACTGACTGTCCGACATGCCCCAGTAAGATGAACCCGGTACCTCAGTTGAAAATGCAGAAATCACCCATCTTCTGTGTCGCTTATGCTGGGAGCTGGAGGCTGGAGCTGTTCCTATTCAGTCATCTTGGGTGCCCCCTCAAAAATACTTTTTCATAAGGCAATAACACTAGCAGTTAAAAGGAAAGGAATTGGGAAACACAGGGCCCTTTCATTCGGAAATTTTTCAACTTGCTCTTAAGTAACACAAGGATGATAGTGGAAATACAAAAATGAGACATAAATATTCTGAATAGTGATAATAAAACAGTGCATACCAGAATACAAACTGCTTCCAAGTTACAATGGTTCAACCATTTTTCAGTTTCATGATGATGGAAAGTGATATGCATTCACTAGAAACCATGCTCCAGGATGGGTGCAGTGGCTCATGCCTGTAATCCCAGCACTTTGGGAGGCTGAGGCAGGCGGATAACAAGGTCAAGAGATCAAGACCATCCTGGCCAACATGGTGAAACACCATCTCTACTAAAAATACAAAAATTAGCTGGGCATTGTGGTGCGTGTCTGTAATCCCAGCTACTCAGGAGGCTGCGGCAGGAGAATCACTTGAACCAGGGAGCTGGAGTTGAAGGTGTTGCAGTGAGCCAAGATCGCACCACTGCCTCCAGCTTGGCAACAGAGAGAGACTCCATCTCAAAAAAAGAGAAAGAAACCCTACTCCAAATTTTGAATTTTGTGAATGCTGTCTCACAATGTTGTGCAACAGCGGTGAGCTGCAGCTTCCAGTCAGTCAAATGATAATAAAGGTAGATAATCCATCTTGATATCTTCCTGAAGAACATAACACTTACTAACCACCAACAAGCATCAATACTTTCTACCAGCTATTCTCAACCCTCATCATTGTAAGAGAGAGAAACTGACTGTGTCAAAGTATTAGTCCCATCTCTCAGCAATTAACTTTAGCTCAATGTTTCAAAAATTCTTCAGGTCCTGTGTGATTTCAGCTATGTACATTAATGGTGAGTACCCATAAAACCATTCTGTTTCTTATGTTCAGTACCATATTTAATAAATATCAGTTATTCAATACTTTATTATAAAATAGACATTTGTTAGATTATTTTGATCAACTGAAGTCTAATCTAAATGTTCTGAGCATGTTCAAAGTAAGCCAGGCTAACCTATAATTTTAGGTATAGTAAATGCATTTTTAACTTACAATATCTTCAGTTTACAGGGGTTTTATTGAGACATAACTTCATCATACATCAAGAAGCATCTGTATATGGGATATAGTTAAAGCAGTGATCAGAGGAAAATCTACAGCCTTAACACATTTATTAATAGAAATGTAGGAATTAAATTAATTATCAACTCAAAACTGTAAAAAGTATCTAAAAGAATAAGCAGAATGTACAAGAAAGAACCCAAACTAAATTAAAGTGAAAATTAATACAATAAGAAGCCAAAAAACAGTAGATCAAATCAGTAAACCAAAAATCTTGTTCTTTAAACAAATCAACAAAGTAGACAAACAATTAGTTCATTAATCATGAATAAAAACAAAGAGAAAGCACAGAAATGAATAAGGAATGGTGAGAGAAATAACTATTGATAATCGCAAATATAAAATCATTAGAAACAATGTTGTTCACATCTATGAAAAACATTTAAAGTTAGAGGGAATGGGTAATTTTCTAGAAAAATACAATTCACCACAATTGACTTCAAAAAAAAAAAAAAAAAGAAGTGCAGCACTTATGTGAACAATTTCCATAGAAAAATACAGTTGTCATGGAATTATAACACACACACACTAGGTTTAAATGTTTTCATGGAGAATTCCGCTAAACCTTTAGAAATCAGATCGTCCAAAGGCAAATTAACAACCCTCAGCCATTTGAGGAAAAATATTACAATTGAGGCAAGATATACTGTACTGAAAGCTTGAGGAAAAAGCAGGACAGAAAGTTTCTTTGGGAAATTTGAATATTCAAAAGTGCTTACATATAATGAAAAATTTGGAAATCCATGAGCATGACCAAGGTGGGACAATGCTCAGAAAAGGCCTGAGAGACACTAATAATTTACCTTTAGTAATTCCTAGGCTGTGGCAAGAAAAAATAAAGGCTAAGGGAGATTTATATATGGCTTGGCTAAGTGTTGAAGGATCCCCAACGCAGAGTCAGTCAGCAAAGTCTGGGAGAGGTTTTTCATATTTTTTTTCTTTTTTGGCTCCTTGCAGTCAAGGAAATCTTTTTTAAATCACTAAATGCTAAATGAACACAAGCTAAAGGAACAGAGCCTTCAAACATCAAACATAAAAAAGAATACAGATATTACAAAAGCAGTTTACAAAAGTTACTAAACAAATAAAAACTACATTCCACAGTGAGTAACAAAAATAACCTTGAAAAGGGGGAAGATTTGGTTTCCTGAAAAAACACATTATAACATCCAAAATGTCCAGTTTTCAACAAAAATTAAGAAGCATGCAAATAAACACAAAAGTATGGCCCATTTACAGAAGAAATAAATGAGACTATCCCTAAGCATAGATGTTGGAAATATTAGACAAAAACTTTATATAACTGTCTTAAATAAACTTAAAGAGCTAAAGAAACCCAAGAGAATGACAGATGAATAAATAAGAAATATGATTTTTTTAAAGGTACAAACAAATTCTGAGGCTGAAAAGTACAATAACTAAGTAAAAAGTTATTTTTTACTTAGGGTTCCAATAGAAGATTTGAGGAGGTGGAAAAAAGAATCAGTGAACTTGATATATCAAATGAAATGATTCAGTTTGAAGAGCAGGAAAACAAAAGAATGACAACAAAAAAGAGTAGAGCCTAAAGACCTGTGTAACAACATCAAGAATGCCTACATACAGAATCCTGGTGAGGAATGAGGGGCAGGAAGACTATTTGAAGAAATATGTTTGAAAACTTCCCAAATTTCACTAAAGACAAATATACACATTCAAAAAGCTCAGTGAACTTCATCAAGGAAATATACAAAGATATTCACACCAAGACATACTATGATTCAAATTGTCAAAAGGCAAAGCGTATGCTTGAAAGCAGCAAGAGAAAGGCAATTCATCATTTACAAGGGATCCTCAGTAAGTCTGACAGCAGATAGCTCAATGTAAACCATGGATGTCAGAAGAACTTAGGATGCATTTCAAAGTTCTGAAAGAAAAAAACACCGTCAACCAAAAATTCTATAACTTGGAATATTCCCTTCAAGTATTAAGGATAAATTACACATTCCCAAATTAAAAAGAAAGAAAGAAAGAAAGAAAGCTTTAAAAGTTCATGTTTGGTAGGCTGTACTTCAAGATACACTTTTAAAAAAAGATACCTTCAGATACAAACTAAAAAACAGTAGAAAGTAACTCAAAACCACATAAAGAAATAACTCCAGTAAAGGTAACTATATAGGTAAATACAAAAGCAAGTATCACATTTTTGGCAAGTCTTTTTAAATATTCTATATAATTTTTAAAACAAATGCATAAAATAATGACTATAAATCTGCTGATGGGACATGATGTATAAAGATATGGTTTGTGAAATTAACAACATAAAGAAATTCATAGGAAACTAAAAAATAATAGAGATTTTGTACACTATTGAAGTTGTTTCAATTTACACTAAGTTGTTCTAAATTAAGAATGTTAATTGTAAATCCCCATGGTAACCACTAAGTTAATATCTTTTTAAAGTACAGAAAAGGAAAACAGAGGGTAAACACAGTGATATGCTACAAAATAGCAACTAAACACAAAAGAAGGTAATAATTGAGGAAACTAGAAACAAAGGAGATATAAGACATACAGAAAACAAAAGCAAAATGGTAGGAGTAAGCCCCTCTGTATCAGTAATTACATTGAATACAAATGAATTAAACTCTCCAATCCAAAGAAAGAGATTGGCAGAATGGACTTTTTTTAAGTGATCCAACTATATTGTTGGATCACTTTAAATCACAAGACACTCACTTTAGATCAAAATACACAATGAGTTGAAACTGAAAGGATGGAAGAAAACATTCCATGTAAGTAATAACCAAAGGAGATCTGAGGTAAATATACTTATATCAGACAAAACGGACTTTAAGTCAAAAACTGTTACAAAATAGAAAGAACAGTATATATTGAAAATTAAACAAGAAGATATAACAATTATAAATATATGTATACCAACCAACAGAGCTCCAAAATACATAACGCAACCACTGAGAGAATTAAAGGGAGACAATTCCACAAAAATTGTTGGGCATTTTAAAACCCAACTTTAAATAAAGGATAAAACATCTAGAGCAAATATCAAGGGAGGAAATAGAGGATTTGAACAAAAGTATAAGCAAAAACTATAGAGAACTCTTCTCTCAAAAACCGCAGAATACACATTTTTCTCAAGTAAACATGGAACATTCTCCAGTATAGATGATATGTTAGTCCATAAGATAGCTCAATAAACTTAAAAAGATTGAAATCATGCAAAGTATCTTCACTGACCACAATGGAATGAAATAAGATATCAGTAACAAAAATACCTAGAAATTTTACAAATATTTGGAAATTAAACAACACAGTATTTACCAACCAATGAATCAAAGAATAAATCATGAGGGAAATTAGAAAATGTTTAGAGATGAGTGAAAACAAAAAATATAACAAGATGGATGTGATATATCAAAAGCAGTGCTCAGAGTTATAACACCTACATTTTTAAAAAGAAACATGTGAAATCAATAACCAAATTTTACTCAATAAACCATAAAAGGAAGAGCAAACAAAATCCAGAGCTAGCAGAAGGAAGGAAATAAAGATTAGAGCAGAGATAAATGAAATTGAGAATTTAAAAATTATACAGAGATCAACAAATCTAAAAGTTGGTTCTTCCAAAATATCAACAAAATTAATACACTTTTACATAGACTAAGCAAAACATCTCTATTCAGCTGATATTTTACAAGGGAGCCAACATTATTCAATGGGGAATAATAGCTTTTTCAACAAAAAGTTCTGGGAATACTGAATATTCATATGCAAAAAAAAAATGAAGTTGGACCCCTACCTCACATTATATGCAAAATCTAGATTGGATCAATAATGTACATGTAAGAGTGAAAACCATACATACTTAGAAGAAAAACATGGAAATCAAACATTGCTGTGGATTGGCAATGAGTTCTTAGATGATACACCAAAAATACAAGCATGAAACAAACAGATGTAGCCAAAATGTACCAGAATCTGAAAACAAAGAATTAGAGGGGAATCTGGTGAAAAAAATATGGGAGAACGGGACATTCCTCTATGAATGCTTTAGTGCATAATTGTACATTTTTAATTAAGTTAATCTTTTACACTTTCAAAGTGTGATATTAAGCAAACAAAGATGAGTTATTACAAGACTCTAAAACTGAATGCAATGAGAAACAAGTGAATCCAAATATATTTCAAATGAATGAATGACATAATCAAACTTAAGGGGAAAATAATAATCTGATGTTTTTTGACTGTTCTTTCTTTCATTTCAAATTGACTTTTGAACACACTTTGACTACATACCATCACTTGAAAAAATAAAATATCTGCCAAAAATTATTAAATCTTCTCGATAGGCTTTTTTCTTTTTATATTAGTATAAATATAAGAGTTCTGAAACAAATGTATGTGCATTGTAAGATTAAGCTAATGAGTAAATATTAATATATTTATATTGCTAGAACCTCAGATTCTCACTGTGAAAGGACAGAGATACAGATATGGAATAAGACAAGGAAAGAGCCAGGCATGGTGGCTCACACCTGTAATCCGCGCACTTTGGGAGGCTGAGGTGGGCGGATCATGAGGTCAGGAGATCGAGACCAACCTGGCTAACACAGTGAAACCCCATCTCTACCAAAAATACAAAAATTAGTCGGGCATGGTGGCAGGCACCTGTAGTCCCAGCTACTCGGGAAGCTGAGACAGGAGAATGGCGTGAACCTGGGAGGCGGAGCTTGCAGTGAGCCGAGTTCGCGCTACTGCACTCCAGCCTACTCCAGCCTGGGTGACAGAGCAAGACTCCATCTCAAAAAAAAAAAAAAAAAAAAAAAAAAGAAAAAAAAAACCCACCG